>NC_073723.1:33028373-33065873 GCF_023634155.1 Falco peregrinus | reverse complement strand
CCGACTGTGATACACCTGGCTTCTTCTTTTGCTATACTAATATATCTCAACAGTCGCATCGTCCTTTTGAAAATTTCATTTTGCCAGCTTGATGCTTATACTGTGATCATAAAAACAGAGTGTAATTCTGCTCCAGCCATGCTTGCACTGTATTTCCACCTACTGCCATGCCTGCTGACCTCTTAGCTATCCATTTCCAGCTAAATTGCCAGCCCTGGGTTTGGCTGATATTTCCCTTTATCTCCCTCATCTGAAAACAAATACACATGTACAAAATGTCCCCACGCAGACTTTTCTGAAAAGACACTTTTCCCCACATGCAATAATGCTGAAGTCAGCCAGAACCTGCCCAGGTGCAGGAATCCCTCCCTCGCGCAGATCCAATTGCAACATTGAAGTGTGTGCTTTAATTGTGCTGTAATTATTACAAGGATGTCAAACTTGATCTATTCAAATAGCTGTTTAGTTAATACAGGCTGACTTCTGGGGAATCTTCATTCTGTTTCCTTTTTTGGGGAAGGCTTATCTGCACAGTCAGAACTGCCTCCAGATGTGACCAGAGCCATCATACAATATTTCAGTATCTTACCACAAGACTTGTATTGATGTCAGAAAACGGTCATTTAATTTTAACAGTATTGGTTCAACTTTCTTATTAAAATAGTCATTAATTAACTATCAGCCTGTACAGAACATGAAAAGTGATACAAAAGTACGAGATTTTAATGAAGTGACAAAGCTCTAAGCTGGCTCCTTACATGATTACTTAATGTGCCCTACATTGTCTGGTATGTGGTTTTGCCCATTGGACATATTATTTCTAATTTAACAGGTCATTACAGCTTTAGTGTAATTGTGGGAATAAAAGCACATAAAATACAAGAATTTCAAAATAAATTTTACAGCTCACATTTATGCAACAACTTACTGCATTTAAAAATTACTACAGTGCAAATTAGCATAAACAAGCACACATGCCACGGGGAGCTTGCACTGCAACAGTAACTGGATTTGACGTGCAGAACTCCCTCTCCTACACAGCCCTCACCATTGTGGCCATTCATTGCTCCTTCCCATGTGCAAGTAGTGAAAACCAGCACTAACGATCAGGGTTGGGCACTGCAACCTTTGAAAACAGATGCCTTCTCTTTACATTGCTGGCTGATAGCTCCAGAGCCCAAATTCTACTGAAAAAAAAGCAAGGCATGAGATGCCAGCTAAAAGCCTGCACTGTGCTTCACATGCCCCTGCTCGTGTATTACCAGTTGATCCAGATATCACGGACAGAGCTTGGGCTCATTATGGAACTGAACATGCTCAAGGCATCTTCCCTCCTGGGAAGCTCTAGCAGGTACCAGCAAAAAGGAGCACACTGGCTGAACGGTGTAGACAGCATCTCAGATAACAGGGGACTACAATGTCATTTTGGTGACAAGGTGGCAATCGTCATACAAAGGTGTGTGAGAATGACCATGAACTGCTTTTCGTCCAGTTTAAGGCTCTCCATCTCCTAGCACTGGCAAGACACAGCCTGGAGTACTGTCCAAGTTGGGATGATGCACTTCAAATACAGCAAATCAAATAAGACAAATAAGACTTGGAAAGAGCCCAGAGAAAGGCAGCCAGAATAATCAAAAGTCAAACACAAGCTATGAGAAGAGACTGAACAAATTCAGACTATTTAACTTGAGGAGAGATGGTAGCCTGAGAGGGGATGGTGACACCCAAATGTCTTGGAGGCCACTGCAGTGGAACAGGCAATGACCATGTCTACATAGATGAACAGAAGTAACGGTATCAAGCATTTGCAAGAAAAGCTGGGAAGAGATGTTAGGAGACATCTTTTTAAGGACAAGCACAAATTGCCTAGAGGCGCTGGAGAACCTCCATCCCTGAAGCACAGGAAAAGCAGGTACCTTAGAGGAACGACACAGCTGGAGTTGATCATGTGTTGATAAAGGGAGTAGCAGATCTCGCAAAACCTCTCCTGGTCTATCTTCTCTGTCTTTAGGTAGTGACCTACTACACTGCACTTCTAGCTCGTGCTTTACAGAGTTCCAGATGTAGCTAAAACTATGAGGAGGGACTGGATTACAGTTTAACTCTGCATTGATTTTCATGTGAAACAGTGAGGTTATGCAAAGGGCCAGATTCTCAGACTACATAATTTAATTTAACTTCACTACCTTGAAAACGGATTAATTCAATGAAATTGGACTAAATTACACCAGATGGGAATCTCGCTCCAAATTTATGCCACCGATCGTATTTCATCCTCCTCTTTCAACTGACAAGGAACATCAGTCTTAGGTCAGATCCTTATCTTAGGTCAGACTTAATTCTCATGGACTTAAGCTTCCACTTTCAAACAACAGAACTCAGAAACTTCTGCTTGCCATCATGAAAACTCTTAAAAACAAACGGTCTCTGTTTCTGTGGTCTCCAGTACCAGGGCACAAACTCATTAATAATTTTGCCCATCCTGTCACTTTCATCTTTGACATATTCAGCCACAATTAAGTATTTTCTTCCCCCTGACACCTACAGCTGAAACTCAACATAGAGCTTGCTTAGAGAGCGAAAAAAACCACCACAAATGGAGTGACATGTCAAAGAGACGATGAACTCTGAAATGCCATAATACAGTGTCAAACACTGCTCTGTCATCTTCAACAAGTTCTGGTTTTCCCCAGTTTAGCAGGAAAGGAAGCATGGCTGGGTATGAAGAATGAACATCTAGAAATCTCTGAAACCACAGTGGTGTAAATGAGGACTGTATGAGCCACTGAACACCAGTGTAAAAAACCAGAAAGCTGTTGAAGAAAATTCTATCCAAGACCTGTTAGAAAGGGAAGCACATTGGTACTGTGGAAATTCCCACACTGCATCAAAATGCAGTGCTCCATACAAAGATACTCAAATCTGTAGATGCTTCCAGTAAAGTTGCACCTATCACTGAATACTCCAGGCTCGCCCAATCCACTGTTATTGTGTGAAGTATGTCTATGTTCATACAAGTCAGCATGAGAGAAGTGAAATCCTGAAAACAGAAGTGCCAAGAAGCATACGGATGAGACATGCAAGCTGGCTAGCCAGGCTTAGCTTAGTAGAACAGTGCCAATGTTCACATCACATCTGGACTGATCCTGCACAGAACACATGGCTCTGGCACCTCTGTACCACCCAACACTGCAGGGGATGATATCCTACTTCTAGAGAGATGCTGAGCCAAAAAAATTAAACATTAGCTGACATAGGCATTAAATTTAATACCAACCTAAAAATGAGGCTTGCCTGAATCACAGCATCTGATGCTCTGAGTCAGGTTTGCTGGCACAGTCCTGGTCTCAATGGATTGGTCAGCAGAGACTGAGCCCAGCTGTCTTCAAAATGTCAGGTAAGTGTGATATTCACATACAACATAAACTACATAAACTGCTGCAATATAAACAAGCCCCAGCATTACACATCTCTTAAAAGCAGAGCTGGACCAGTTACACACTTGTTTTATCTGAGCAGATGTGAGCATCTGCTTTAAGTAGAGAGAACTGAAACATTTGTGTTCCTTCCCAGTCCCCAGCCCCCACCCTAGGCAAAAGTGAGGAAGAATCCTGAGTGTCAGATTTTTCAGTGGTGTTTTAAACCAGAGCAGAAAGACAGATGTTTTGATGATTCCAGCACACACACCCACTTCTACAATCTGGGCAGCCAGTCTCTTTGCTAAGCTGTTCACCCTTGCTATTAAAATTGATTTGCACAACAGTACATTGCAGCCAAAGCAAGCACAGCAGTCATTAAAGAGTAGGCTGCTCACACATGTTTCTGTACTTAGCCAAGTCAACTACTGAAGAATGGGTCATCTTTTGTCAAGCAACCGTAAGGAACTGCTAAAGAAATAATTTGTGGTTCAGGAACAGCCATGCTGACAGGTAGATCTTCTCCTGTCCTTTTGCTTTCCAACAGCACTGTGCTCTGTTAGCTGTTCTTCAACCATCTCTCATTAGAATAATGGAAAATAGTTACTATGTCCTGGTCAGTTGCAAGGGCACATGCAAAGAAACTGCAAATCTTTAGAAAGCAAATACTGAAGCAGTGGCGCTGCCAGTTAGACCATATTGAACAATTCAAACATAAGCAAAGAACAATAGTTCAACAAGGGATCAGGTCAGAAATCAAAACAATACTATGTAATGTGATTATTTTGCAAAACACTGCAGACCATGTCTTAAAAGTCAAGATGCTTCCAAATATCACACCTCCCCTATTAGTCCTCTCACTGTCCTCAGCTCTCTTTACTCCAGTCAGCTCAACATGCCCAATTTCACTGTTTTCTTGCAATCTTGCATTAAAGGGATGATACTTCTTTTTTCTGGGTTAAAAAAAAAAAAAGCAAAAACCACACAGACACACAAACCAAAAAAAAAACAAACCAAAACAAAAAAAAAAACACAACAAAAAAACCCAACCAAACAAAACCCAACAGAACCAGAAAAAATAATACACACACACACACCCTCAAAAAAAAACCAACCCAACCAAAAAAACCCCACAATCTACTCTTTTTGAGACCTATGAAAGGTCTTGGATGAGGAGACTACATATTACCTTAAAATTACAGTAATTCCAAAAATCTTGAGCCTTAGTTATCACTTTGGAGAAGATTGCAATAAAAATCATGCCACAAAGTTCTCACACCAGAGTAGCTTTAAGAAGCTTCAGCTAGGTCCAGGTTGCATTTTACTGAATAACAACTGAAGAGCCGTTAGGGAGAAGCCTTGCCAATAGACAGGGAGTGGCCATATCAGACAAAAATTATATTTGATGCATTAGAAATCTGGTGCCAAATTCCCATCTCCATTCATAGTTTCAACAGCCAAAAGAACAAATGACACCCGTGGGAGAAATAGTTTCTGTTGGGAACTGCACGGAGATTATATAGCAGCCTATACTGAGTTGTCTTGCAGGCCTTGGTGTAATGTCCCGCCAAGGATAAGAAATGAGGAGTGATGCTCAGCCTTCCTCTAGACCTGTAAGACTGCAGAAGCTCTCTTCAGCATTCTCATATTTGGAACTGGAAATATTCCAGCCCTGGAAATATTACTCCAGTGCCTTTAGTACACAGGACTCTGCATTGCTGGAAGTGTTCTGCTGAAAGCTGTAAACAGAGAAAAGTTTATGGAGACTTACAACCTAGACAAATGAGGAGGGACATTTACAGAGAGATTGAAGAAATAATGAAAACCAAAGTAAATGTGAAGTTTTATTCCTCAACTCCAATAAACACAAGGTCTCATCCCTAAAGAAACACTCTTCAAACACTGACAAACTTATCTCCTGTCCTTAAAGATGAAAAGTCTAGTCCATTCTTTAAGGAGTTATCCGAAAAAAAGAACAACCTGAGTTAACAGGTAATTGTGAGAAGTGTTGCCCTAACTGTAGCTGAAGAACTCATTATAAAACCTTAATAGACACGTCTAACTCTCAAATAAGCTTCGCTGTCATCTTCCTTCACAGTTAATCAAGCACCTGTAAACAAAAACTTAGCAAACTTGACTTCTGTCTACATGTTTACTAATAGTTGCATTCTTCACCGCAAATCAGCCACCCTGGTGTGCCACTTATGACCACAGCGATGAAAGCTGGAGGACCAGGACACTACACTTCATTTCCAGGTCCAGGAGGCTTGTATCCTCCCTGAGGAAGCACAGCCCTGAGAACACCCATAACCCCATGAGCCATGTTTCATTAGAACGCAATTGAAATAATTATTTGCCTTTTTTTAAAAGTCTTGCTTCTAATAAGCAAACAACCTTGTAAGCAATTCTGCTGAACATGTCTGTCGTTATACAGCTTTTTGCAGAGCTATGACTACTCAGAAGTTAATTACAGCACACAAACTCTCCACACATTCCTTTGGATGTACATTTGCTTGTGGAAGAATGGGCTGTTATGTATTGGCACATAAATACTTCCTCTGTCCTGCCTACACTATATCAGTTCACTGAACAGATTTAATTTGCTGTTTCCTCCAAAGGCATTTACCTTTGGAATTTTGGTTTTAACAATAGGAGTCTCTTGTATACACGCACACACAAAACGACAGCTCTTTAATGATGCTAAGTCAGAAAAATGCCCTTTCTATGAACATAGTCTGGGAAAAATGTCCTTGAGTATCTCGGATACAAAATGCCAATAAATTGAATTTATGTCTCATTTAATCTACAATGGAACAGTTAGTACTTAAAGGGTACATACACTTCCCCTAGTTCCTTTCTTCCTCAGAAACTTTCAGATGCTGAAAATCAATTCCTTTTGTCTCCTTGTTACTCATCTGCTACACATTAAGGAGAAACTCTGGGCATTCAGTGATCCCACAATGGTCTTTCATCTCCAGAGAAGCCTGGTATGAATTAAAATCTTACGCTCCCTCAAATTATGGATGCATACTGCAGCATGCCACTGACTTATCTGCTTGCGATTTTTACCAGTCTTCTCACATGCTGCAGCTAGCTCATCTGCATCTTTCAACTTAAGTGACTCTTCTACAACACTGCTCCACTGAGCCCATCAGAGGGCTTTGACCCTAGCATACACAAATATACATCCCCCCACGACAGGTACCACTACCTACTCTTTTTTTCCAACTCCCGGCCATTTAGAATTTATATTAAAAAGTGGGTTTACTGCAGCCAAGATCTTAGTACAAGACCAATAAATACTTCCTGAAAGTAATGTTCTTTCATTTCAGCGGCCTTGAGAGATGATTATTATACACAAATAACTTTTAACTGACGTCATTTCTTTGTCATGTCCGTTTTTAAAAACATGCCCTGTTTTTAAGGGCAGTTTAAACCTAAAACATTGTTTTTCTAAAACGGACGTAAAATTTAATTGCTATCAAGACTGCTGAGGCACTGACCAAACACACACTGCTCTTTCACTCCCAGCTTCCAGCTAGTCATGCTGCTGGGTGTCCCATACCACAGCAACTTCAAGGCTTCCACTCTCAGGTCTGAAAGTAAAGTGAGCTTTAACATACTTATTCTTGGTTTACTCTTTGTTGCTCTTTCAGTCTCTTTTTCCTCCTTCCAAATGCTGTTTGCCCACTCCTCAACTCTCAAATTTTCCCTGCAGCCAAAGCAACATATTCAAAATAAGGAAACACTTGCAAATCTACATTCATATACTGTCCTACAGGAACCATCACTTTCTGCTAATTGCTTCTACATCCAACACTTTCACCAGATAAGCTTTTAGCCACCTTGCTCTACAATCTCTTAAATGAATCAATTCTTTGTTCAAATTAGATTTCAGTGTGAAATATTTTTCATCAAGCAATCTTGTTATCTATTCAATATAGTGGTTTGAAGAGCTCTAAAATAAAGCTACTGAAAAGCTAAATGAGAACAGAAACATGTGCGTTATATGTAACCTGAACAGCAGTTAAATGGTGAGAACACAGCTCAAATTCACTATTGTGGCCTCAGATTACAACACAGCCAAGAAAATTCAGACCTGGGCATGCATCTGCAATACACACCCAAAGCAACTGTGTAAACAGTCAATAGCGGCACTGAACTCTGATGTCACACGAATAGCCTGTGCCAGATTAAAGCTAGCTCAGATTTTTATATTACAGTTTACAGCTGCAGGTGATGCCTGTCCAGGGAAGACCTTACCTCGCTTGAATCCTCCTGCTGATTGATAACAGCTAGTGCATCCTCTGCAGCCTGGCGCTTGGCTTCGGCAACAGTGCGCTCCATCTTGGCTCTCTCTGAAGTGATCATGTCGTGAGCTTTCCGCTCTGCCTCTGACACTGCCTTCTGCAACTCCGCCATCGCCTGACGCTTTACTTCATTGACAGCTTCCTCTACAAAGGAGGCAAGAAATCCTCGTCAGCACAGGACATTTGGCACAGGGCTACCGATGCATGAAATGCAGCAGATACTCGGTTATATTGAGAGTCTTCATTTCTGACTAGAAGGATACAGAGGAACCTGTCTCCTCAAGACTCTTTAAGACCACCCAGGTGCTTCCTCCCCATCACCAAAATCTCTAATGCCTGTGGTGATTCTTGCTATTTTGATTCAGAGTCAGTACTACCTTTATGTACAGACATTTCCGATCTCTGGCGTGTTATTTTTGTAATCTTTTTGAACATTTTATTTGGAAAACTGGTTTTGCAGCACACCAGATTTATGAATTATGTTTGGCAAGAATTATTATTTAAGTATCACAGACTTTTTAAAAAAAAAGTATCTTTAGGCTCTGGAAATTAAGACAGGATTTATAGTCATTGACAATTTTTTTCCCATATGTTAACGAATAAAGACATTAAGTTCAAAAAACCCCAAGAGTTTATTTTAAAAAATTTCTATCACTGGTCTAATATCTTTTCCTAGACACAGGATTTTATGAGCCATAATTACAATTTGTTTATGAACATTCATTTGACCTCTTGATCTCTTCTTCGAATCCATGTTTACACTGTGAAGACTCCCTGGCTCCGCCGAGCGCTCGAGCACACCGGAGCCAGCAAGGCTTCAGTGCACAATTAACACTGAGCAAGGGCACGCCGCTTCGTTACGTTCAAACTTTCATCCTTCTTCTAAGTCAGTACAAGCCACTTCGTTGGCATATACTAGTGTCATATCTTTTATTCCAGAAAACATGGACTGTCACAAATTAAGTATTTGGGTTTTGATGCAGGAAGAGTGCAAAGATTTTACTAATGAACAGTCTTTTAATTGACAACTAAAACAAGTAATTTCTTTTTTATTTTTTAATTAACTGCTCTAATTAACAAGGAAACCATCCTCCCCCCGAATTAGTTTATCTAATTTTCATCTTTATTCAAAGCAAAATGACAATGATTAATTGAAAATTTAATAAGCTGTAATTATTAACTTGGCAAACCTAGTACCAATTAACACTCTATTAAAACTAATTATGACATGTTTCCTTCAAGTGTTTGCGCTTAATTGTTTCATCCACTTAAAAACCACCTTAATTAAATGTTCTGTTTAATTAAAAACATAGATTTCTAATAAAAATGTTTTACTATAGATTAAAATCTAAGTATTACAACTGTGCTATGGGTTTGAGTTTTAGTCCACGTATTTCACCCACTTATTTGTGTGCATGCATACGCACTTAGACCTAACTCTTGCATACAGATACTAAGTCAATAACTCTCTTAAGCTATGTCTCATAGCTCTGCACTTGTTATTTGAAAAAATAAGGACTACGTGAAATCTCCATTTTCAGTTATTAAGCAAATTAAAATAAAGACTTAACTTCAAGCCACGTACTGAGATTAAAATTGAAGTAATTACAATGAAAGAAGAGTTCTGTAACTCTGTGGGGTGTGTGTTTGTGTTATGTACGTGCATGCCTGCGAGAGATGCTTCTACTGAAGTTTTCAAGAGGGGCGGAATTTAGAGATAAAACTTATGCCTTTATTTTTATGAGGCTGAAAATATGCCCGTATATTACCCTACCATAAATGTTGTTTAGGGGAAAGCCTCAGGAGAGGAAAAAATCATACCCTTCAACCATACAGCCAAGGCTTAATTTACTTTGAATATTCAAGGTGAATTAAAATTCTATCTAAGTGGCAATACAGGACAATAATTTTTGCTTACGATCAAAGCTGCAGCTAGACTAATTCTATATGCAAATCAGGCAATTTATATTTAAATTATGCATTCCTATTCTAGTCCCACAGGCGCACACAGATCAGCAAAGGGAATTGGTAGGACATTTGCAAGGTGCTTGAATATTTATTACCAACTGCAAACATTCACTGATCGTGAGAAAAGAAATATACACAGGCAAACATACAGATGCAATTTTATTACCATTTTCATAAAAATGAGGCAACTTAAATACAGACATTTTGTGCCTATGAACTGCAGTTACTAACAAAGTGGATTTTTTTGAGAAAAGTCTGTATTCTTGCTGATATTTGCTACCAATGGAAATTATCTTTGTATGGCATGATGCACTTTCATTACATCATATAAATTTAGTTAGTTTTACATTAGGTGTTTGCAGTGGTTAGAAATGCCAGTTTAAACTACTGTATTAAACAGAAGCACAATAGTCCAACATTTTACAAAGAGTTCTAATTTTATAGCTTTTCACTCGACATAATCTTCTTGTTTTCAGTTCAAATACAGAAATTGAACCTTATATTCTAACTATATTGTTTAAGCTTTTTTGGCAAAGCTTCTAAGAACGTAAAGATGCTAAAAGTGCTTACAAGGCCATATGCCTGACTGATGCCTTTTAACTGGCATAAACTATGGACTGGACTTCAGTATTTCCATCAACTTTTTGACAACAGAATTTGTGTTGTGCTATACTAAGTGTGAAAACAAATAGCTAAAGTACGTCGAGGTTTTTGGTCACAATGCACCATGATATTTCAATATATTATGAACCCATGAACACCCAAATATACTAGACAAAATTTCATACCACTGATTTTCTGCACATCTTCTCAAAATAAATGTTTACAGTGCCTACAGATATTTTATAGTCATAGAATGCAGGCTTCATAGTTTCAGTAACAATAAAAGCTGTAAGATGTGTGCAAGAAAAGTTATGGGTGATGGTGAAGGAAATTTTATTTGCCCTGACAGCGCTGAACTATGAAGACCAAGAATGGTATCAGCACTCTTCCTTTCCCTGAATTTCCAGAGAAAGGAAGAGTGATTAGATTCCAATATCAGAAAACATAAATTGGGAAGTTTTTAAAACCATGTATCTAAGATGCATGTATCTGCATCCTCCATTTTCCCACTAATGCTGATCTTTCTTGGTATAAATTCACGCTGTTCTTTTAGGAACACAACTGAAATCTCCCTTCCCTTTGAGCAGTGCTAACTCACAAGAGAAGCTCCAGGGAGCAAATAGCCTTTGTGGCACAGGCATCACTCAGCATGGCCAGAGGTCCTCGGAGTTGACTCAGGAGAGATACTCAACTTATCATTTACTGATGTATATCACCCTGATTCACCAGCCAGTTCCCGGTCACCTCCCTCCCATCATGGGCCCACTCAGCCCAGATGGTGAGAAAAGAAAGGTGGTGGGGAGGGGTGCAGTCCTGTGCCACCACGATGTCTTACACCGTCTCACTCCCAGGCTGACCCTCCAAAGGCAGCCACCGGCAGTTGGTGCCATGAGTTCTCTCAGCTTCATGCGCCAACATGTGCCATCTCTTTCTCAGGACTACCCTGGAGAATGTGCAGGGGCCTTACTGTCTTTGCGTGACAAAGTATGGTCATTGCATACCAGCTTCCACCTGGACTGCCATGAACAGCAGGCCTTGCTAAGTGCCAGGGGATAGCTGGAAGGCAGTTTCCTCATGACACAGAAAGAAGCTAAGGCAGCAGCCCACAGCGGGCCTGGGGTCCCCTCAGTATTTAAGCAATAGGTATTTCCAGACAGTGAGTCATCCAACCTATGAACTGACTGACCCTCTTCACATGCCTGCCTGTCTCCGGACTACTGAGGGACACGAAGAACTTGGCTTGGACTCTCTGTCTACATATCTGTAGTTCAATGAGATGAATCAGGGCACTGATGACTCCTTTCTGCTGATGTATGAAACTGAATTGGGCCCACGCGGCTTTAATTCACAAGGTGCTGCATACTGCGTGCTTGCGCCAACAATCACAAAAGCACATACCTAACTTCATATATTTCAAGAACTGCGCTGGAGTCTATCAGTCTCCAAAAGTTTAAAGTGAATCCTTTTTTCACGTGCTTTTGAGGTTGCTTATTAACTGCTTTTATGCCAAATTATTTCAGTTCAATGGATTCAGCATCCCAATCAGACTCTTACACTTGATTTGGCTGTCTATATATTGCTCTTTATGGACAGTTGAGATACCAAGATATCCACACTGAGCCAGCAGAAATGACTTGTGAGACTTGCAGCCTTCTTGACTGGCAGTTGCAGCCCAGCCAGGGAGCTACAGAGCATCTCCAAATGGCAGTACAGACCTATTCTTACAGAGCGGAATTGGACCTTTACTGCTTTGAACTGACCATTAAGTTGTGGAGACCTCCAGCTTCAGTGCACCCTCCTGAAAATGCAGGTCTGATTTACGAAAAGCAGTATGCTTTGTTATGTTTTACTACTCTTAGTAACATACAGGTATGCATCCTGTAGAGTCAGACTTTGTTTATTCTCCAATTTGCAGGCATGCTCAATTAATACAAGGAATCCGATTTAAACCCACATCAGCATGAAAAGAGAGACTGGAAATGGGACCAAAGGAAAAACCTTGTTTCAAAGGAACCGATTACGGCCACAAGATGACACATCACAGCTCCTGTGTGCACCATTTGTGGATATATGCAATGTAAACGTACCTCCAATTTTACAACTCGAGCCAAAATCTTCAATTAATTTGTGTTGTTAGCTTAGGAAGAAACTTTTTTTTCTTTTACTGTACCATCTAGGAGTCATAAATGACCTGACATGTCAAATGACATAAAAATCTCAATTTTGCAAGAGGAATAAAGCTCCTGAAACTCAACTGAAAAATGCTGCTCTTACTGAGATTTCCTGGGGCTATTTTTTTTCTTCTTAGTTTTCATTTAAGATGTTAACATAAATACAGCAAAGCAAACTATAAAAATACTTTTAGACATTGAGTTACAAAGGCTATACTTTCCTTGGACAAAAGAAAAATATGTAATTGTTTTATTTTTCATAGGAAACACAATGGTTCCAAAAGTATTAACATACTGACAAATGTAGACTTCACATGATAAACCCACATCACACAAAAACCACAACTTCTTGTCTGATGCAACGATATGCTGGCATAACATTTCTACACATTATGTTCTGTGTCTAGTTTAAAATACTAGTTTAAAAATCTAGTTTAAAGTAGCAAGCGGTTATGGGAGATTTTATCACAAAGCATCAAAACTGCTGCATATTTCCCATTTAATCATTAACTCCTGCTCAGACAGCTGCTGTAGACTTCACGGTTATACAGGTGTTCAAAAGAGGGTGTGGGGGGGGTCAGGGGTATGAGTATATACATACAAGCTCAACTACTTCACTGGAGTTCAAGAGCTACCGGCCCCTGTGAAAACGAGGAAGCTCTGATATCAATGTGCTAAGAGCAAAGGCTTAGCTCCAGCACTGCCATGGGATCCTTACCGGAAACTCCTACGCTCAGGAAGAGTTTCAAGGTGTTGAAGAAAACTCTGCACAACCACAATGTCCACCCATGGTGCTTCCCAAGCTTGGGGAAGACACTGTCAATGCCCGTACAACCACCCAGAGCAGCTGCAGAGATGCGATCCTGCTTACTTCATTGAAAACTTTGCAGGTTTATGAGCACAGACTTCACCAGGGGCTGACAGGCACAAAATCTTTTTAAAATTAAGACTTGGTACATTGCGTCGCAGAAGGGTTTTCTTTAACAGATATACTTAGGTTTTTTCCCCTCCTTTGGGAATTCTTACTTTAACTAGGGAAGAACCTTAAAGCTAAAATAAAAAAATAAAAAAATAAAAAAATAAAAAAATAAAAAAATAAAAAAAATAAAAAAAATAAAAAATCCCACACAAACTTTTTTTTTAATTGCTAATAGACTGAAACTTTAACATATCAAGTTTCAGCCTGAAACCATTATAACCCCTGAAAACAGAGTCCTTAATGGAAGTAATGATATCCCCTGAACTATAGCAGCAGATGCCTCTATTATAAAGATTATTTCATGTCCTGATCAGTTCCAGTTTAAGATTACTAAACACAATTTCTTCTTGTTACTAGTAAGCCTCCCCGCCCCCCGCCCCATTCCTCACATCAGTGCATTAACAACTGCACACAGCTGCCAGAAAACTAAGCTGGTGTTTTTAAACAGTTCTTACCAGCTTTCTTCCAGATCTCCTCTGGCACGTATCCAGACGCAGGCCTGTGAAGGAATTCCCGATGTGATTCTGCAGGAGGAGGGAGTGTGGAGGGAAAAAGAAAGAGCATCATAAGCAATGCTTGCTTGTGGAGAACAAGGCTTCGAGAAATACCTTTTCCCTTTACTTATTGCTCAGACAAAAAAAACACATGAAATTTTTCTTTACTCAAAACAAAACAGATGCCATGGCTGTAGTTCATGACTGTCACATAGACCAGATCAATGTTTAGGGCTCGAATGTCTCATCTTAAGCCAAGCTGGGACTAGTTTGCTTTACTTCTATTTTACAGCGTTTCAAGTCAACTCTATACAACAGTTTCCATGCTTTCAAGGCTGGCTTTGTGAGACCCACACTTCATCCTTTGTCATTATGTTTATGAAAAGGAAGCAGAAAGAGGGCAACGGCCCGGGTTTGGCACTTCTGCCCTGTGAAAACACAATGGCTACCCACAAGCAGAGATAAAAGCCAAGATGTCATTTCAGTGATCAAATAAGCTGTTCACAGAAAAATAAAGGGGTGTTCCTCCAAGTTCAGGGCTATGCTTTCCTGCATCTGAGCTCGTGTTGGCAACTGTAGCTGCACGAGCTTTAAAAACAGAATCTTTAACTTTAGGTTAAGCCCCTAAATACATATGCTGCCAAACACCCTCACTGGAGCTGAGGCTCATAATTTACCCATATATTTCAATCACATTTTGACAGTTCCCCCCCCCTCCCTTTTTTTAAAGTGTTTAACCTCTGGGCCTGAGCCTAAGAACTCTGAAATCAGCAAGATCCCTTCCACACGGACTTCAAAGACACAAGATCAGACAATACAGAAAGAAAACTCACTTTGGCCTCAAATTTTGCATACAGAATCTCAACAGATGAAAAGCTGCTCTTTCTCAATATAATTAAAAACTGATTAACTATTTTTCAAAGTAGTAGCAGAGAAATAAAATAAAAATCAAAAAAAACCAGACCCCACATAAAGCTAAGTTCATTGCCTGTGTGACAGAACTCTATCAAAATAAAATAACTTGATTTATTACATGAGATACAGTTTGAAACTTTTTAGAGAGATTGCTTGAAAATAAATGTCCTGTTTGTTGTCTGAGTTTGAAACATAACAGAAGTACACATATCCAGTCTGTGAATACTATTCGTCACTAAATATATTAACTGTTGTATCTTAAAGTTATTATTTTCTAACTCGGTCAAAAAGTAGTACTTTTAAGAAAAAGCTTGAATCACTGAATCATTAGGTTTTGCAAATCGTTTTGTACATTACCATACATATACATGTAGTACTGTTTATATACAATAGGTTACAGAAACTGAGAAACAGTTAAAAGATGACATTTAATATTGCACACAGCTAACAAAGGTGGAAATAACAGGGGCTGTTTCAGCTACACAGAGAGTAGGGAATCGCAGCCCCTGCACACTGTTCCACAGATGCAGTTTCTAGCACATGAATCTGCAGACACCGACGGGGTGGATTGAATCTCCCCATCTGACAGGCAGCTGAGTGGATCTCCCCAGCTCTTCTGTTTGTCACTGAAGTACGGGATGAAAATAAAATGGATTTTTGTAGGCAGAATGTCACACCTCTCGAGTGTAGAATGATGGGGGAGCGTGTGCAAGATTCTGCAAAACAGCTAACTATTTACATTGGTTTAATCAACTCGATAGAGGACTTCAGACCTGATGCTGAAAATGGGAAAATTCTCAATATCACTTGGCTTGTACGATTCTGGAGATGACAAATATAATTGTGTACACACTTCTCTCATCCCTTGGAGGCTTTTAGACTTGCAGGCACAGTGCCAGTTCGGTCAGGGACAGAGGCAGCAGCAGCACACATCGCTTGAAAGCTCAGGAAAACCAAAGGTGAAAAATTAAAAGTCTAATTTACTCTTCCTGCGAAACCTGCAGGACAAAACCCAGCCAGACTCCAAATGTAGCAAAACAGGGGTTTGTTGCATTCATGTCTTACACTTTGTGTTCAGTTGTCCTGTTTGCTGTTTAAGGTAACATCTGCTGCAAGGGGATCATACCCTTGAATTAAGCTTTTACCATGGTAGTTAGTATTAAAAATTAAAAGATGTGGAGCTGATATTTTGGTACACATGACTTTCCAAAAATGGAATTCAGTGACATAAATGACCAGATTGCCAGCTAACTGTTAAAATTTCCAAAACATAAACATCAATCAAGCTCTTATTCCAACCACAAATTATTTACATGAGGAATGAGATCCTCTGCAAGAAGACTTAAATCAAGAGCTTGTGAGAGACTTTCCCATAGTTTGGAATGGCACACAAAAAAAGACAAGAAGCACTTATGAAGATAATAAAAACCACATTTTCCAAGCAAGAAAAATATTATTAACATGTCTATTGTTTAGTCAGGAGTGATGAGTCCAAGAAAGCAATCTTCTTTCTGGGGCTAAACTACAGGATGTGACCAGAGGATATGAGTCTTGCATTACATACTTTTAAAGGTAAGGTCCTTCAGATTAAGAATCACAGAACCTGCTCACTGAAACTAAAAGACAAAAGATCTCAACTGGGATGTCTAGCAAACTCAAACCAAAAAAGTAACACAATTGTGTGAAGTCCCTAAAATACCAAATGTAAAAGCAACTTGCAAAAACCCCTAACAAGGAAAACACCTTATATTAACTGACTGTCTGACTGCAGCACCTAGAAGTCAATGTAAATTCTGCCTGGAAATAAATGGAATGAAATCAGACAAAATTAGGGATCGCCTAAAGCAACAAGGCAGTTCATACAGAAAATGACATAATACAAAGATTTCTTAATGGTGAAAATGCAACAATGTTGTTATGCAGAACAACTGGATGTACACTACTGAATTTACTTGAAATTCACAGCAAGGCATGGTTTGAAAGCACTTGTTGATAATCAGTCTGATTCCTACGGAATGAGATGAAAAAGCCAAACAAGGGAAATAAAAAGTACATACACATGAAAGTAAGCAGTACTTGTTTGTGAAAAGCTTAAATGAAGTAAAACAGACTTTGAAATCAAAAATATTCTTTGAATTTTGTATTTTGATAGCAGCACGAAAGTTGTTAGACTGGGACATAAGAATACATATGAGGAAACGACACAAAAAATTGGTCTTGGTTTCAGCCCTTATTCACAAAAGAAAATCCTGTTGTCACAATATGGTGCTGGTTTCTACATGGGCCCTGGTGTATCTATTTCAAGAACGCATTCAACCGTAATAACAATCGACAGTTAATTGAGCAACCAGGTTTCTGGAGTTTAATGAGTAGGAGTATCTTGTAGACTGCTGATTTCTGGTGGTTTTAAGATAAAGAGAATAGGTGCTGAAAGTACTGAAAGAGAGAGGGACATGAAGACTTGTAAAAGCAGAAATACAAATGGGTCTGGGAAGTGAAACTGAGACAAAAAGCTAGGACCAAATAAAGGATATGAACTCTCATATGATAATAACGACCAAACGCAAGAAAACAGACTAGAAAGATCTAAAAGGAAAAGACGTGTTCAAAGCTGTCAAAAAGCTTAATCCATGTTTGAAAGAAGGAACAGAAGATGGGTTGACAATACAAAAGGATGTCGACGGGTTTATCACTGGACCATGATACCCAAGCCTGTAATAACAAAATATTAAGAAATGGAGATGAACAGCTAATCTTTGAGGATCTTTTAGAATTTACTGTATTTATGAAAATACTGACAGTGACAGCAATACCCTATATGCCATAGTGAGCATTAGGGATCAAAAATAATAAAAGCTGCATATAACCAGCCCTGAACTAAAGATTACTTCATATATGAAATATATATTCATTTATACGTATTTATATGCTTTTCATATTTGATATGCAAGCTTTGCTTCATTCTACCCTATAAGAAATGCAACACCATCGGTGGGACACAGACAAACAAAAAACTTCTCAGAGCAACAAATATGATTGCCTTGTTTGTGAAAGACAAGCTCAGAAGTGTGCCACTCCTATTAATGAATTACATAGATACAAATCTGAAGAAGTGTAATACTGAATGAGACTACCTTGGTAACATTGTTGGGGGAGCATGAGTTTCAAGAATTTTTACCTACATCTTTACTGTTTTTTTTTCTCTCTGATACATTTTCGTGGCTATTACAACACTCCCTGAACATGTGAAATTGTGTTAAAAATGTAGTTGTGTTCTCATTTAAAAGGAATAAGAAAAGGAAAACCACAAAGGTACTGTATTACTGAATCATCCTCAGCCAAGATAAAGCCAGAACCAAATACTGAGAATACAAACACAGTGTTTCTGCAGCTGTAGCCCTATCTAACAGCATGCCATTCAGTATGCCACAATCCAGCCCAAACCTCCCGTGTGCAGCCAGTGGATTAAGAGCAATACTTAATATCATCAGTGGCCACTAATACAGAGACTTCACAATCTAGAATTACAAGTTATAAATGTTACTGTGGTATTCACAGCATTCCCGTTAACTCATGTGGAGAATAGCATGCATA
This sequence comes from Falco peregrinus, assembly GCF_023634155.1. Classification (NCBI taxonomy): domain Eukaryota; kingdom Metazoa; phylum Chordata; class Aves; order Falconiformes; family Falconidae; genus Falco; species Falco peregrinus. The sequence goes on along the minus strand of NC_073723.1, from coordinate 33,047,423 downwards.
TCACAGCGATGCTGATTATCTGCAAATGGCAAAGGAAAGATTTTATAATCACATGAATAGACAGACATGTATTGGCAAGATATGTCCTGGCTAACACTGGAAGTATGAGGGTGAACAACCTTAGATAAAATATAAACTAGTTCTGAAAGCGCTAACATTTTAAAATGTATTAAGAAATGGCTAACCTATGTGTTTTTTACAAATTCATACACTTCTGAGAATCCTAGCTTTCTGGGGCAAATCCTGCAGGTACTGGTACTGTTCAGTTGGAGGTTTTAAACTCTATTTTGTAAGATTTCCATTCAGATAAATTCAACAGACACAAAATATCAGCATTACTGCAGACCTTCTGATGTGTGCCTACACCACTTATCTAGAGCCACAGCTGCACTCAGTAAGGTTATAGATCTTGTTTATAACCCACGATGCTGAAGAACCCTCATATTTAATTTATCCAACTGTGTGTATTTCAGTATACGATGTCTGATATGTGTAATTATTCACTATTAGGATGAAAGTTGCAGTCCTGCTGCAGTATGTAGTACTGAAATTCTTCAGCAGAAATGGAGGAGTTGGATGATGTATTATTCACTTCATAGACCATCACAGTTCATCAAGTGAATATATATGAAGTCTGAGTAATTTTTAGACTTTCATAAACATGTATTATTCAGACTGAAAAGAACGGACCCATCTTACCTTCAACACACTCTCGGAGAATAATGAGAGCTTGTAGCCTGTTGTAGCTGGCTAATGTGTGTATTGGATTACACTGCATTAAAATGAATGATCAAGTATTTAATTTGATTTCTTAATTAAAATTATCAACAAAAATATCTGTCAGATATTGCAAACTGTCAGGATCAACATGATTTTACAGGGATGGCAAATTAAAAGAAGCACAAAAATCTCTGTAGGAAAAAAGGTCTACTGGTTCAGAATGATGACCAGAAATTTCTTCAATTTCTTTTGGACTCTATCTATGCTAAATTTCATTTCAGAGTATTTCAGCAACACCTGTCTATGAAGACTGTGGCATAATGTTTATAGTAAGAACTTATCACTTCAGTGATGATATTTTAATTGTAAAGAAAAAGAAACAAAGGCACAGACAATGTAGCCATATGGCTTCCTTTTTCTTCCTTGTGCTAGTGGAGATGACAAGATGGATTTAAAGGGTGGATTACCTCGTTTAAAAAAAAAAAAAAAGTACAAAGGGGAATCACTGACATTTAGAATCCCTGCAGCAAAAAACAATATTTACATGTTGTGGCACTTTAATTAAAATATTGGTGAAATTTTCCAACCCCTTCCTCCTCACTTCAAAACTAAAATAAAATGCCCTGAACAGAACAAAGTCTCAAGGCTCACAGACACTGCTTCAGTTTTATTATACCTCTGAATATTAGGTGCTTTCGTTTTTTAACCAGATTACTACCAGATTTGAGGAAATGTAAGGATTATCTTCCCACAGACTCTGAAGTAACTATTTTCTGCCTTACACACCTGACATAAAACTACGTCTTGCCAATATTTAAAATTGACGTGAATGCGACATCACTGAAATGATCCAAGTTTCATGTCCATGAGTCTTGGAAGTAGTTTTTAAAGCCAAATAACCAAAATGGACATGTAAATGGTAAAATGGACTCACTCTAATCTAAGCAGTTCAGTTGTACCCGTAGTACGGCAGAGCTGACTGGTATGCCCCATGCCAAAGGCTGTATAATATGCCTGTTTAAGCACAGACTTTGCTGTTTCCAAGAATTCATCTTGACAAATACACAAACAAAATGATAATCATAGAATCATAGAATCATAGAATGGTTTGGGTTGGAAGGGGCCTTAAAGATCATCTAGTCACAACCCCCTGCCATGGGCAGGGACACCTTCCACCAGACCAGGCTGCTCAAAGCCCCATCCAGCCTGGCCTGGAGCACTTCCAGGGATGGGGCATCCACAGCTGCTCTGGGAAACCTGTTCCAGGGGCTCACCACCGTTATAGTGAAAAATTTCTTCCTGATATCTAATCTAAATCTACCCTCTTTCAGTTCAAAGCCATTATCTCTTGTCCTATCACTACGAGCCCTCATAAAATGTCCCTCTCCAGCTTTCCCGTAGGCCCCCTTTAGGTACTGGAAGGCCTCTATAAGGTCTCCCCGGAGCCTCCTCAGGGCTGAACAACCCCAGCTCTCCCAGCCTGTTCTCACAGGAGAGAGGCTCCAGCCTTTTGATCACCTTCGTGGCCCTCCTCTGGACTTACTCCAGTAAGTCCATGTCCTTCTTATGTGGGGGACCCCAGAGCTGAACATAGTACTCCAGGTGGGGTCTCACGAGAGCAGAGGGGGAGAATCACCTCCCTCAACCTGCTGGTAATGTTTCTTTTGATGCAGCCCAGGATATGGTTGGCTTTCTGGGCTGCAAGCCAAGACACTGCCAGGTCATGTTGAGCTTCTCATCCACCAACACCCCCAAGTCCTTCTCCTCAGGGCTGCTCTCAATCCATTTTCAACCCAGCCTGTATTTGTGCTTGGGAGTGCCCAGGACCTTGCACTTGGCCTTGTTGAACATTGTGAGGCATGCACAGGCCCATCTCTCAAGATCAAGATCGTGAAGATCAAACAAATATGTAATACAGGGATCTAATTGTATGTTTCAACTTATTTTATCTTTTGTTTATGTTGTGGTTATGACTATTTTTCTTGGATTGTACTACTATCTATACAGTTTTGATTAATGTCTCGAGCTCCAGTTTCTTTGGGGAAATTATAAAACCTCAGTTTCCTTTCATTTTTTTTTTTACTTATTAACTAAACTTACAAGCACCATGGCCTGGCTCATTTTGCATCATAGCTTTACTAGAGAAGGGTGCCACTGCTTTTGATCTAGGGGCTTCCTCACAAATGTTCTTTCCTAAGCTGCAAATGTGACTGACCTTTCAGATGCTGCGTTTATGAGGCTTTCTTGACATTACATTTAACACTACAAGCCGTTACCTCAATTCTTTTTTTTCTGAGAAGGGCTCCTCTAGGGACTAGACTTCTTACTGAAGTTGGGAACAGCATTTCCATAACCCCTCCTTTTACTGACTGAAGCTAATTTATAGAGCTATTGGCTCAAATCATTTGACACACATACAAAAAAAAGTTTGTTTGTTATCAAGATGCAATAAATGTTATAGTAGCAACTCTAGAAATTTACCAAAAGGAAGACAGAGAAAGCATTAGCTTTGATTTTCTATTTGCAAATAAATGTTTTAGATTTTAATAAGTTACTCTTAAGGGCAAAAGGAAAATACAGCTTTAAATAAAATATAGTTCCAGAATAACACACATGCGCAGTTCTACTAACGATCAGATTACGACGATTTTGAGTAGATGGCATTCAATATAGACAATTTACTTTTTAAAAGATAAATATTAGACAAGCAATCATAGTCTGCCGTTCTCTCCAAAAGAGCAGAGAACAATAAAAGGCATCACCAAGATGTGTTTCTTTACCACAACTGCCATAAAAGTGAGGGGATGGGGCAGAAGCAGGCCAACATTTTAGTAATTACAGAAAGCCCACAAAATACAAGCTTGTTTTTATAAAGCAGTCAAGGTAGCTGTGTGAGGTATCACGTGAGCCTGACTGTGAAGGTCTGCAGGAGGCTAAAGTCCAACTGTTTGGTCTGCTCCTTGTAAGTGGGTTTTGCAGCTCGAGCCAAGCTCTGAGCGGTGAGCAGTGCCTGAACTAGCTCAGACACACCTGTGCGAGCCACAGCAGTAGACACGGATCTAGAAGAATCATGTGTGCATGGCTGTGGGCATCCCAGATGTTGTTTCTTTCTTATATGGAAAGCAAGCACAGCTAAGAAGTGCCTATATCTTTATATCTCACTTCATTTCCTCAGAAAGACAAATTCCAAGTTGTCATTTGATTCAAGAAGGTGAAAGCCCTTGGTTTTGCACTGATAATCCAGAAGCACCTACAGATTTCTTTAATCATGCAGGCAAGGGAGGGAGACAGAAGGGACGGAGAGTCAGTGCACATCTCACTGCTCTGCCATGCCTACATAACAGTCTGTCCTCCCACCCCACCACCCTCAGACACTGCTGGATGGAAAGCCAATTACCAAGCATCACCCAAAACCCCAAGCCATTCCACATGTAAACATGATTATTAAGGCATAACTGTTCTCATTAATTCAGTAGTCAGCAGAGAGGAATATTTCATTGCTATCACAGAAGAAGAATCAAAATGACAAATACAAAATTCATCTAGCACATAGCTGAGCTGAAGAGGATCAGTAAATAATTTTTAAATGAGAATACTGTACCTAATGTAACTGGATCCGGATTCACTGGGCTCTGCTGTCTGGAATGACTACTGCTGCTGTTACCACCTTTTTTTAAATCTTCTGCATCACTGTACCGCCGTATCCAGTAATTAAGCTCCTCACGGTCTGCTTCTTGACATCGCCGTAGTACAGTGAGAGATCGCCTAGTTTTTTCCACCATGTCCATTATACAGTTTAACAGCTATGCATAGCGGTGGATGCAACAGGGAAACAAAAAACAACATTTTATTCATAACCTGACAGAAAAATAAAGAAAACATCAATGTGCTGAGTGCCTGGGTTTTAATAATGAAGGAGTCTCTTCCTGTTATTTCAAATACAGCTGAAAAATTATGGTCTTGTTTTAAGAATGACAATCCCTTCCTGTTTAACTGGTGATCCTAAATTGTACAGATATGGATTTCTGGAGGAAAAGGTGAAGACAAGGAGAACAAGACTGAAGAGACTTGTAGTTCCACCACAAGTCTTCACATGGCAGTACAGAGGCCAAATCTGGTCCAGAACTGATACCTACAAATGTTGTAACAGCTAATAAATTCAAAGAATAAATCCAGTGTGCCCCAGATCCATGGTTTATAGAGTACAGTCTACTCCCCTTTTGGCAGCCCATAATAATGAGGATACTGCAGGAGGCACTTAACAGTAAGGCCTGGTATGAGTTACCTAGTGGGAACATCAAGCCCTCTTCAAAACTTGTCCTGGGACTTAGATTTCTTTTAAAAGAAAAAAAAAAATTAAATTCCTGTCTTAGAAGGGCTCCTTTCAGACAATGATACATAAGAGTACATTAGCCCTTACATGGTCAAGGTGTTTCCACTCTTCTGCCCATTCTCTGTCTGTTAGCCTGTGATCAATCATTTCTTCTTGACGTGTGCCATGCAACCCTGCCAAAAAGGAGCAAACCATATTTACAGTGTTGGGAGTTCTCTGGGGGGTGGGGTGGAGGGAAGAACCTATCAGACAAATATATCATACATTACCTGGTCTAGTACCACCACAAAAATAAATGAATGCCTAAAACCTTTGCTCTAAGTTCTCTTTACCGCTTTTTCCCACACAAGATGCTACTGGTTTACTCAATTTAGTGTCTTCAGTTTTGCAAGTTCTGTAGGTTGCAAGGCGACCTTTCAAAAATGGACATAACCCTTTCTGACTATATACAATTCTTTATAATTATATATATTTATATATAAAAAATAAAATATGTAATTTTTCATTTGTGCTACTTGAAGAAGTCAGCAAGACAATTATTTGGTAACTAAGTGTATTGAATACTAGCTGTACTTCAGAGAGTTGAAAAAATATTAGTCTAAACTCAATGTTATTTCACTAAATGCAGTAATTACTACCATGTCAACAGAGCATCATTAAGGGTTCATCCCTTCACAGATGTTTAAACAACATGTGGTTAAAATGTAGCACATATATCAGAGCAGCTGACAACATGATACAACCAAGCCAGTATTTATTATCCACACTCAAGAGGAACCGACACTTGTTCTTTGTTTAGCCTCCTCTATACAGATGCTGTAAATGTTTCTCTTTTATTGAAGATTTTTTTAAAACAAGGAAGAATAGTAAGTGCAGATGTGAAGAAAGCCAGGCAAATCCAAGAGCATCAGACATCCCATTAAACCAAAATGTGCTGCACGGGGTGTGGTTGGTGCTTCTGCTGTTCACATCCTCTGCAGACATCCCCATGCTGCACTGCACTCTTGAGATGTCACACACAAAGCACCTCTCCAAAGGCTAGTAACTTTCTCCTAGTCTAAGCTGAAGTCAAGCTACGCTGATGTTGTTATCATCACAAACGTGACACTACTTATCCTTGCCTGAGAGACACCTGAGTGTCCATGTCATCTATGCAGCTGTGAAAGCACAGGTTCCTCCTCCTTCTGACTCTCTTGCTTTAGAGTGTAGCAAAGACACAATTCAATCAACTTTTACAAATATAAATCTGAAATAAGGCCATTAGAAGCAGCTAGATGGACAAACAACATCTAAATGGCAGGTGTATTGACTCAGCAAAAAAACCCAGTCCACGATACAGAATATAATTACAAGGAAGAGAAACCTAAAAAAACAATGCAGAAAATCAACATGCCTTACCCATAGGTCTGTTTCTGTCCCTGAGGTCCCTGTGATTGGGGTGTCTGTATGAGTCCCTGTAGTGGTGGGCAATGGCCATATCATCCAAACGATAATGTTGAGGTGGAGGTGGGGTGGGATGAGGCAGACCATTGGGCTGATAAGATAAGCCATTATTTGGACTGTACCGCTGGCCTGGGCTAATAGTGCAGGGCCGCTTGCTTGGATGCTCTGAGTGCAAAGGCTCTCTGTCAAAGCCATTTTCTTTGGTTCTGAAAAACAAAGCAAAGGAACTTTAATTTATGTAGTGAGCAGAGTTGCTCAGGAACATGCATCCCCCACCTACTTGTGCAGCTTGAGGAACTAAAGCTTGTTCTTTCACTTTGCTCAAAGTGTGTGGTGTTGGTAGAACATTTCACAACACTGCTTATTCAAAATATACAAAGGACACGTTCACCTTGTCTAACTATCCCTGTAACTTGAGAAACACTAGCAGGGTGAGCCTTCCGATGGAGCAGCTTATGGAGCAGCTTAAAGAGTTGGGGCTGGAGAGCGAGCAGCCTTTGCTGAAATCACCAGCTGGTAGGATGGATACACATGTAATTGCACAGCTGAAACAATCAATGGATGCATAAAGCTAGAGGCTGAGAAATTCCTATTGTTCAGTAGCGCTATAGCACAGCATGATTAGGGGAAGTCTGCAGTTAAAGAAATTGTTTTTTTTTTCAAGAGGACAGCATACAGTCTTAAGGTAGTGCATGTCAGTGTGCTGAAGCTCAGCTATATGTAATGCCAGGATGAGCTCCCACCAAGATCAGTGTCACACTGAGACTCTGGGCAAGAACGACTCTAGATGATGAGAAATGCTTCCTTCAGAGATTTTTGTACCATCTGGGCTATTCCAGTCAAAGGTGCTGTGACTGTCATTAATTTTGCAGGAAGATGTGGTTAGATTCAAGTCCTCAATAACGTTCAGGATTTCCCGCTCCATTACCCTTAAACAGGGGTTTTATGCTCAGGCAACTTTGAAGAGTTGTCAGGGAGAAGGGCAGTTTCTTATGTTACAGATACTTCTTAATCCAATTCAGAATCAGCTATTTCCGAAGAAGTCTCTACTGTGCACCTCTGTCTGAGAACCTGGAACTCACGCTGAACTAATTTTCCATTAAAATAAAAAAACAAAGGCTGGAATTACTGCAATGGGTTCACAACAGAAAAGCTCTGTTTCACTGAAGTATGAGGTGGGTTTTTTTACCACTGGAACAAACAAAACCTATAAAGTACTAGCTTTGAACAGAAAGCTTATTAGATATAAATATCACAAAGTGTTGAGGTTGCGTCCCTCCCTCCAAAAACCTTTATTAAACAGCTGATATATTCGAGCCTTTTTTAAGAACTTTCTCCTCTGTGATTTACACATGGAATAATCTTCCTAGTAATAACACGATTTTTTGTCACTTTGACAGAGAAGGTAAATTTGATCTAATTTTCTTGTTTGCCTGCTGTTAAAACGAACTGCCCTTCAGCACACCCTCCCCCACAAACCAGCCAACCAACCTCAAGGGACTGCCTGTGGAAAAAGTCAATGTATTAACTGTTGCCCCTCAATAGGTTCTCCTTTAATGTCAATGAGAGGAAGGATGAAGTCAAATCTTTGCCAATATCCACTGGGATAGAGGATCAAAGTAAGATCTGGCAATTACCAGCAGGAAATTAAAAGATGGGTTGCACTGTTTTCAGAAGAGGTAAAGAGATTTTCCAGGGACCTCACCACAATCGCTAATGCCAGAGAAGCTGCAGGTATATATATTTTATTATACCTTAACTTGGCAAAGAGGGGAGACTCACCAATACAGCAGGGCAGCTACTCTAATTTTGGGCAGACATGTAAGACATTGTTGAAGTGGATTATGTACCTTCTTCCAAAGCAAATGCAAAATGGCTGTGAGAACTTCTAATCAGAGGAACTGAAGGACCATCATATATTTTCTATCACTTTTGGCACAGTGGATCTGCTTGCAATAACTCCCAATGGGTAGTGATGGTTTTTTCACAGCTCTCCAAGATAAGTTTTGTATTTAGTTGTTGGTGTGTGTTTTCTTTGCACGTATCTGCTCATGCTCAATGTCCATGTCTTTCAGTTGTAAAAATACTATGAAAACAAAAACTGGACTTTCCTGCATGCACAAGCCAAGCTACACATTTGCCAAATTCCTTAGTGTTACGGTTAGAATGACCTCTACCCAAGATGGGGAGGGCGCAAAATCAGAAACTATAAATAATTTAACAACTTCATTGACTTTCTCATCCCTCAGTGTAGGAAAAGCAAATTAGGAAACTGTGACAAGTAGGAATTTAGTTTTCCTTCTCTGCGCTATAATTAGATGCTAAAATCATATATTTCCATACAAATGTACATATTTGCACCTTACTGTACAGGTACTTCTGTGGTTTCTTAGGAATGCTTTGTACTTAAATTACCTTAACTAGAATGCACTGCATTAGCTTGAACAACACACGAGCATATCCATTTTCTCCTAGAACCCTGAGTTCAACTAACACAGAAATTAACATTACTACTGAAAACATATTTACTGAAATTAAATCCCTATTTTTGTTGTTACATTGGGTAACAGCTGTCAGGTGTTTTCTGGATACTAATACCTTAATTCTACAATTTGTTGTTGTGTTTTTTGCACTGACCAAATAAACAACTTAGCAGAATACCAGAATAAGACTGCATAAACTCATTTTGTGGTTTTGACCATTTAAAGTACATTAAAAGGTAACAACTTCCAAAGCCTCATCAGAACAGGAATCACTGGCAAATTTACTATATCTGAATATAGTGATTAAAAAAAAAGTGCTGCAGAGTTCCATAATTCACATGTCCTGAACTCAAGCTACTATTCTGCTTCTGATCTCAGTCCTACTCATTCTTCCAGGTCTCACCCTCCTTGGGACAGCAGCATGTCCCCCGGTGCCTGAGGAAGGAAGCACTCCTGTTTCACAGTGACTGCCAGACCCATGTGAATACTAGCTCCAAATCCCAAACCACCACAGTTTTCATCTGATTTTTACCCGATCCACCTGATTTTGCAAATTTTCATTTCAGTTTTATGTTATTGCAATTTATGGATAATTTCCTGGTAGGAAATCTGACCATGCAAAACTACCTTGGCTGGAAAATTTTCACCTTATCAAGACTATTACAACAATTTCAAAGAACACTGAAGTCAGCTTGCAAGGAGCAGGCAATGCTGGTCATCTGCTGTTTGTCAAGATGCTTTGATTTAAATTGGACTTCCACCAATAAAGTCTTGATGACCAAACAAGCGATAATGCATTGCTGGAATAGAATACTTCTTTACGATACTGTGTAACAGAAAAGATTTATATTGCCTTGCTAACAGTTCATATTAAGACAATAATTACACATGGCTTACAAGGAACATAGCTGTAAGAGGTCTGAGCAACCTGTATCTTATTAAGATGTGGAGGAGCTTATTCAAATAAGAAAATTTACCTAAAAGAATTATCAAAGCCTCTGTGCCCAGGTACCTTTAACATCAATTCCTTGTCAGGAGTGCTAAGGGTACAGCAAGCACAGCAGCACTTTCTAAAGTCACCAAACAATTATGGCCACTTTTGTTTTCTTCTCACTCAAAAATAGAGCTGTTCTAACAGATTTTGTGGCTCTCCTATATCCACTTTCCAGGCAGCTGTCATAAACGTGGAGTCACTATATGACAAGCTCATGTGCCATACAGCCCTTCCCAGCAAGCTCAAAGGATAACTAATTAGCAAAAAGTCTTTTGTGGTTAACGTATTTAAAATCATGCTATTTTTAACCAAGCATTCATTCACCAAAATAAAAACCCACATTGGTCCAAGTTCCTTTGCTTTACTACAGTAGAATGTAAACTCCAAAAGTTGTAAACAAAATATAGTGAACACTTTGTTCATGACATGTCATGAACAAATTACCAAAATGTGTTGTCTCCTCAGGTGTCAGTTTTTCTCTCTTGCAGTGACTGATGGTTCCCAGTGTTATTACAGAAACAGATTGATCTTTTTAATGAGCTAGTTTAATAGACTCCAAAATCTCACCGTGGCTGCTCATCCGTGTCAGACCATATGCACCAAGAAAACATTCAGTAAAACATGAAGCTCTGCTGTCAGATTGCTCCATAAAACCTCACATACAGTAGACTTGGATATGCAGATAAATAACCAGAATTGGAAAATGCATATGCAAAAAAGGTTCTGAAATTATAAGCAGAAAAAAAGTACTGTATATGGATTTTGTTTTAAAAAAAATCATGAGGTGGATGTGGTTATGTACAACACAGACGTTCCACTTCCTTTGCTAATCCCTCACTGTATTTTCCCTCTATTGGAATCAATGGTATGCAGTTATCCATGCTCAAAAGAAAAATGTAAATATGGAAAAATGTGTGTGTGTGTGTGCGCGTGCACATGTGTTTTTTCTAATATCTATGTGTATGTAACATATATACACACACACATATACATGAGATAGATACATCGATATATATATATAGCATGCACGTTACATACAATGTCGATAGATACATACCCTATCCCTTGGGAAGTGAAAAAGATTCCACAATTTACTTTAGTGGGAGACGTATCTCCAATCAAAATTATTCCAAGTGCATTTAATTCCCCTGGAAAGATGTTGCCTTGTAGTAATTTTTTTCCATATTCTAGCAATAGTCACAGCAAACCCTCCTCTTAAAGGATGTCTCATATCTTCCACTGTATTTTTATTAACATATTTGAAAACTACTTAGATACCTAAACAAAAGGTTTCTCTGTTTCCAGATGTTTCCTCCTGCTCCTCTGTAAACAATTAAAATAATTAATAGTGCAATGAGTGTAAAGTCAGACAAGTATTTGGTTTCAATACTCACTCGGTCTAGGCATGCTCTGACTCTGAGGACAGTTTTTTGTGGTTGATTTACTCACATTACCCAAATTAAAAGGTATGTAAACTCCCATTCAGTAAATTTAAGAATCTTTCAAACAGGATTTTGTTCTTTTTACTAAATCTGTAGTACAAATGTTCTTGAGTGCATGAGAACTCCACTTAACTTGGTTCAGCCAAATCTACCATATCAGTTTATGTTTTTCTGTACAGTTTTAATCATAGTCAATGGAGAAGTAGGTGTGACTAACAGGCTGATACTGCAAAAAAACCCTTATTTTTTAAGCTCAAGGCACCATTCCAATAGGTGAGCTGGGCAGTCGTCTTTTTCCAGGCCTTTCATGACAGTGAAGAATCTCAGGGTCAAAAAAGAAAGGATGGGGGTTTTTTGGAAACATCACGGAACATAATTTCAAGCAGCGATTGACAGAAGCTGCCAGTTGATAGCTCAGAGAATGCGGGCCAGTGGGACACCCCACATTACAGTCCCTCCCTGGACCCTGGGAATTCGAACACAGCGTCTTACCCACAACACTGGAAGTTAAAACTGTCTGCCCTTCACCCCAAAAGCTGTATTACTACCTGGACAGGAACGGAAAGCTCCCCAAACTGGATGGAACCTAAGAGAGACTTCAGCTGTGAAAGCAAAGGTACTTGCTAGCAAACAGAGCCTTCTGAGTTTCAAAAGCATCTATCTGTTTTAACTAAAAAGAAACACTGCGAACAAAATTCATAAACCAGACTTAAATCTCTCTAGGCCTGGCCCTCAGTTTTAATTAAAAGATGAAGGCTGAATTTAAAGTCCAATATTATTCTGATCTGATGGTCCCCTTATGGGCTACTCCTATGTCCTTTTTGCTATAAGACTAATACAGGGTCTTTTCATTACTAATACCTGCACCACCCATCCCCTCTCATGCAACCAGGTGCAAAGGTACCATAGGTGAGACTGTACTTATTACAAAATAACTGAAATGCAACACTGTCAAACCGGGTCTCAAAGGGTAGGCGAATCATTTCAGAATGCTAAGGAAGAAAAATAAGGGAAATACTGTATTGTCCATTTCTCCTTTATGGTCTTATGCAAGAAGCAAGTAATACTGCTACTAACTGGAAAAAAAACCTAAGCTAGGAAGGCACATCCCTCTTTTCCTCAGTATTCTTTCTCAAGCATGACCTCACAAGGTTATGAGATAATTTAATGTGTGTCTATCCACTTGCAGGAAAAACACTGTGTCTGCTACTGACACTGGACTACAACATGCTGAACAAGATGCACTAGATTTTAAGAGGCCTTTTTAATAGATGTTTTAGCACACTACTCTGCAAAGACTGAGGATTTGCAGCAGAACTGCCCCAGGGAGCTAAATTTTGGCTTTGGAAATGTTATCTCTTTGCATGGAGTAAGACACTGCATGGAAAATGTCTGAAAATTAATCATCTTTCTTGCATGCAGTTAGCTTTTATGTTAACACTGATGGCTGTTTCAGTTTGGTCTAGTTGTCATGGGAAAATGGTGAAAAGAAGGTACACAGAAAAGCGCTTCTCTGTCGGTATCTTTATTTTATTGCTGGTCCATTGTGATTTCCCTAAAACACAACCTAAAGCCAGCTAATTTCAAATACTTTCACATTTTCATCTATCTAATGGCTACGTTACATTAATTTTCACTTCTGGATATATGAAGCTTCTGAGTTTTACTATGAGCTTTCAGACTTCATTTTCTCTTTGTTTTTGTGCTGTCTTGGCCTGTCCCTACACAGAACTGTCACCTCTATAAACTTGCAAGCCTTCTTGACTTTGAAAATCTTCACCTTTTTCATCTAAAAGATAACTAGGACACTTGCTATGTTTTAGGTATGCAAGTAGTGGCATCTGGCAGAACAGCGTTATAAAAGTTTTCCACATTATAAAAACCATGGCAAACAAAACTAAGAAAAATCCAGTATTTGGGCCTCCCAAAGGTAAAACGTACATGCTAGCTGAATTTCTAACACTATCATGGGAAGACAGCTAAAAATAAATAGCCACAAGAATAATTTTCTTGTAGCACTAAACAAAGAACTTTATTCAAACAAGAAAACCTGTTCCATATCCCTAAACCTACAGTACTGCACACACACACTTGTTCATCCTGTTTCTGCACAGACTCGTTCTCAGCTCAACAACAAAACAGATTTCAGTGAACATTTCTCCTGTTTGGAAGAAATATCTTTATGCATATTGGATAAATGGATATAGAAACATGGTACAGCAGGAGTCAAAGCCCTGACTGCAGTCTGGAGTTTGCCTTGTAGTTCCCAGTGTGAGTGCCTAGCCACTTTCCCCTTTTCTTAGTCCAAAGCAAAGGACTTGCATGTGGAGCTGGACTGATCTGCTGCTCATCTCATACTACACAAACTAGTAGGGTACTGGCTAGCCAGTATGACTTCTACATCGATATGACCACAGCGTCTCCTCAGGCGATTTTGCCACCTGCATCGGTCTGTGCATATACTATATTTACATACACCGAAATACATCTGTACATGTATATTTAGCTGTATATATGTACATATACATACACATGCATAAGCAGGACCCGTTGTGACAGGACAAGGGGTAATGGTTTTAAACTGAAAGAGGGTAGATTTAAGGAAGAAAATTTTTACAGTGAGGGTAGGGTGGTAAAACACTGGCACCCAGAGGGGTGGTAGATGCCCCATCCCTGGAAACATTTGAGGTCAGGTTAGATGGGGCTCTGAGCAACCTGATTGAGTTGAAGATGTCCCTGCTCATTGCAGGGAGGTTGGACTAGATACAGTTGTAAAGGTCCCCTCCAACCAATACCATTCTATGATTCCATACACACATCTACGAAGCAATCTGGCTGTTGCATAGCTGTAATGAAGGTAGGACCTGCAACCAGGAACACCCTGCAAGTTCCCCCCAGGCACCTGCGCACACGCTTCCCCTTTGCTACTGGAGCTCAGCACATTCCATCCATGGGACATTTCTGAGCAGGGCGTGAAAGGCGCGGTGGTGCTCACCTGTCTGGAGTTCGCCTCTTCCCGTTTTCGTTCACATCGAGAAGCAGCTCTGAGGAGTCAACAGGTGAGGTGGTGCTGGCATCCAGAAGCAGCTGTTCGTGCTGGGCGAGGTACTGGGCTGGGTTCTGCTTGGCTAGCCTTGCACAGTGCAGCAGCTCCCGCTGCAGCAGGGGCAGATTGGCCTGCAAGAGCATTGCACATGTTAGGAGGGCAGTCTGCAGGCAGTTTCAACAGAGATAAAGCAGAAAAATCAGAAATCAAAAGAAAGCCTGCTCTGAGATGAACCTGTTGCAAGCATCCTCTGTTAGGTTTGCTGTGGTTAGCTGCCTGAAAGCAGGCAACCTCCTTACAGGGTCAGGTCATGGCTGTGGCGAGTATGCATGGAAGGATGGGACTTAACTGAAAATGGAAAAGAAAACTGCAAATGCTGTGAGAAAACCAGATCTGAGTTCCACATTCTTAAAGAGCATTGCTCTGGCTGACTTCATCCCCCTACTATGCAAAACCTGAGTTCCTACGGAGCAGCAGTTTTCAACAAGTGGCAAACCTTCTTCAACATTTTAGTATTTCCAATATTTTAACATTTTCGGTATTTTCAATACGTTTCCCATTCAGATTGCAGTTAGTACTTATAAAATTGTTCGAAACCATAGGATCTGCAGCTGTGTAAGTTGCCTCAGTCACCATCCTTCAAGGGCCTTGGGGACAACAGGATTGCCCTCGGCTTTCCTATTACACTTGCAGTTACGTATTAAGATAAAGATTACAACAAAATCTCATGTTCCAGAGCTTCAGTTAATCACCCAGAGGGCTATGGCCCTTCTCCTAGCTTGTAGTATTTTCAGCCTTCCTCTCAGGGCCCAATGGGACTGTGGTCATGGGCTGGAGAGTACCAGGACTCAGACACAGAGAACTGAAAATGTTCACTGATCCCTGGGTGGCACATTTTGTTTGTCTACTGGGGTCATACTTAGTCATACTTCTTGCCAGCTTTGGAACCAAGGTGGAACTGTATGTCCTTCCCCTCAGCGGAGATCGTTACACATCCTGGGAAATATTCCTTTCTCTGCAGCATATGTATGCATCGATACTAAGATAGTCCAGTCATTTCTTGCCTACTTATTTGTGCCATAAGGTAAAGTTCCCCGATTCCTCTTGTTCCATGCCTAGTGGACAATGACTTGTTGCCTGGGGATTTTTGAGTACTGAATTAAATTTCATGACCTTTAGTAACTAGAGATAACTCGACAAAGAACTCCAACAGCCCCCTTTGCTTTTGAAACAACTCCCATGGAGGAAAAAAAAATAATTGAAAAATATTTCTGAAGCTAAAAATGTTCTGAAACTAATGTGCAGGAAACTAAACACAAAAAGCAGATGTTCTGGAATGTTTTGAACACAGGATCTTGGTAAATTACTTTGCTAGCATTACAACAATGGCAAATGCTCCAGCACCTGTTGCAGTACCATAAGAGTAAATCAATCCACTTTGCAACAGAATAGTGTCAGCACATATGAACTTGTCAACAGTGGGGAAAAACCCAGCAATTCTTATTCATCTTAGGATGGGAAGACAGCCACTTGTGGAAGATGAAATCTTTTCAGAAATCCACAGAATACAAATATTTTGGGAAAGTACCAATGAAATATCTTCTTTCGGTTATTAACTGTCACATTTTTGTCCAGGGCTACCATGTAACACAGAGAGAGAGATTGAATGCTTTTGTGAGCAGGGGTTTTCATTTGTTTTAATTTCACTGTTAGTCTTTAAAAGGTCACAGAGAATAAAAGTCAAGACACCCAGCTACCTAAACTGCCTCACATGGCAGAAAACAATTGGAGAAGTTGACATATATTTACAAATAAATAGCTGGAGGAAATAATAGGATCAGACCTAGGATTTTAATAGTAGTGCATACTTCAAAGTGATCATATATACCATATATGATATAGTGCATATATCATCACATCTCAGCATGCCTGTGAGGTAGAAATGTGAAGTCCCCACCTTGCAGCTGAGTAATCAAGGAAAAAACCAACACATTCACATTCCTTATCCACTATCACAAACAAAATGGGCCTGTTTCATACATGGGCACTCCTGGCTCGTGGAGACAACCAAATTTTGAACTCTGAAGTTAAAGGTATCCTTTATTCTAAATGGCTTGAACATATCTTCTGTGCATAAAACAGACATGTAAAACTTTTCATATGTTTATTAAACATTGATCTATTCGGTTTCTTAATTTTTTAGAATTTCTTATGGAAAACTATGAATGACCTGCCTCATAATTTGGCTTTATAATGAATGGCATCAAGCAACATTTGGACAAAAATTCAAACTGAAGAAAAGCAGTAACTGAAAACTTAGTTCAACACAAGTACTTTCAATCTGCTCAAGACATTATTCTCAACAATCTTTATCAAACCGTATAGTAAAAAATAACTGGTTTATTAGAAGAAAAGGAATCAGGACCTCCCTATGGCTAGATCAAGTGTACAGACTGCTTCTGGTCACCATGGCCCCAATACACAGCAAGAACTAGTTTTTGGGAAGCTGGATGCAGAATGACACACTGACACTCTCCCTCCTGCGAGGAGGGAGAGATCAGGCTCCTAAGGCAACTCAAGCGTACTCATACAGACTCTGAAACCAAAATGGCCTTGGACACAAAGACTTACACTGAGGTTCATCTCTGACAGCAGAGGCAGTTCTGGCAATGTACAGCAGCATATTTCTCCCACTATCACTGCCAGTGCCTGCAGACAGACTTCCATGTGTCTACATGTGAGAGATACAAACCAGTTCTTGACCAGAAGCCAGATAATATATGTTAGAAAAACGCTGACTGCAAACAAACGTGGTATTAGTGGCTTACAGTCCCTTAAAATGTTGCACTTTGGTCTCTGGAATATGCTTCTGCTCTTGTTTTGGGTTGGACCTTATGTCCTTCAAGATTTAGGTAGTGTCTTAGCCTGCTCCATCAGTTTTATAATCACACAGGAAAACATGTTTTTTACCCAGTTGTCAGACCTGTTTCCCACTTTGAAATGAACTGTTCTAACCAGAAGAGAAAACATTACCTCTGCACCTGCAAAACAAGCTACAGCTCCAAAAGGCTGTTTTATCATTTCAGTGCTCACTCTAGGTAATTAGTTAATAATTTTCTATTGTTGGATGTTCCTACTTTCTTTGAAACTTTAGCAACAGAAATATTTCAGTATAATAATTTTAATTACAAAGGCTTCATTAGAATATAGTACAACTGGGCTTTGCTGCAAATTGTTATAATTGGAAATTTACCTAAGTTATTTACAGACATATTTTAAAAATTTAAATTGAGACAAATTTTTGTTCAGAGAGCCCAAGGAACTCAAAATTGTAAGTCATATATTGATATTGATGCTTAAAACAAATATGCACAGCACGTCTACTGAAAAACAGAGCGTTGGCAGTACTGAACATGTACACCATGTACCACTTAAATTTAATAGACTAAATCCTGCTTGATATTAATGTAGAAAATGTGCACAAAAAGGCTCCCAGCCAATGAAGGTTTCTGCAGGTGAATGATCTTATCTTCCTCCGAAGCAGAACTGGTAGAAAGATAAGCAATTTGATGACTGCTTATTATCTGCAATGGATCAGCGCTCCCTGGCGTGAGGCACTATACAAACACATGGTGAAGAGTAGCTTCTTTCCCAGAATTTTTATTACAGAAGCACAAATTTTGGCTTCTGACTGCAATGTAGCGTTTGGTAGACCTAGCAATCTGTGATGGATCTAGACCAGACAGGATATACAGTGTGCAATAGGTTTCAAGAAGGTTTGAGCCACTTGACTTATGATCAGGTAACAGATCAGAGGCAAAAGCTGGGAACAGAAAATAGGTCTGGCTTCAGGAAAAGTCATTGGGACAGAAGGGACTGCAGGGCCCAAGAGTCTCTTCTTGCCATGGTAATACTGTGGGGCATGGTGGAGACCCTAGCTCTGGTTCTAGGAAGCGATATTGCCATGTTAGCACCATCTTGAAGGCAAAAAAGTGTCTTAGCTAAATTTGGTCCCAGATTGCTTTGGTCTACAATAAATACGCATATAAAAATTACATAGATTTGCCGGGTGCTCCAGCAAGAAGTACAGAAAGCCTTCCATCTGGTCCCTCCTCAGCAGACAGCTTGGGTTTTTTCCTGCCACAGAGTCAGTAGGCAGTTTGGCTGTGGGAATTCATGTCCTTAAAAATACCGAAGTACCTAACTATTGCCTTTGAGCGTTCAGCCATGTATGAGCATGTCTCCTTCACCCCTCTTGTCACCACAGAACCACTGCTTATCTGGGGTGCAAACTCGAAGTATCTTCTCAGTTCACATCTACCCATACTTACTAAGCTGAACAAGTTGAAACCCAGCAGAATCAGGCTCAAACAACAACCGTACACTAACCAGCGCCAAGACAAAAAGAGCGTGTAACGCTACAGAGTCCTCAGGAGACCATCTGGTCTTTGTCCTGCTATGGCGGCTGCAGTATGATGCCTCAGGCAAGAATGAGTTAAAGCAGTGGGTGGTGGGAAAGGCTTACAACAAATATCACAGGCTCCTCAGGGGTCTGTAAAGGATGTGGAGGAACTTTCTTTTGAGTGGAG